>NW_021636358.1:0-30504 GCF_004799145.2 Neltuma alba
ATGGCGATGGGCTCACGGGGACAGAGCTGGCGATTGAGGGGAGAGACAGGGTAAGAAGACGCAATCAGAGACAATCAAAGATAGCAGAGCAACGGCAAAAACAGGAACGAGCTTACTTCACGGCAACTCGACGGCAGGCAAGAGAGTGAGCAGCGAACACGACACGGGGAGAATACAAGGGCAAGAATCACGGCGACACAATGAGTATTCACGGAGCAGAGCGAAGGCAAGAAGGATAATGCAGGCATGTAGCTGCAACGACGATGACAGTAGGGACGTTCACGACAATCAGTAGCTAGAGAAGGAGTCGCAAAAGGAGTGATGGAGGTGAGTATCTAAAGCCTAGACTGAAAGGGAGATGGATTGGACTGATAATAGATCAGGGCATCTATAAAATTCTTTGTATTTTATTTACTTGTCATATTTGCAATTTTTTTTTAAATTATATACCCCGGGACAGGACAACCCTGTCTCGCATGCCGTCCTGTCCCGCACAGCATCCCATTTAGTCCCGAACTTGTCTTATCCTGAAAATTTTTTTGTCCCGTCCTGTCCCGTCCCAAAGTGATCGAGACCAGGACAGGACGATTTGAACACTCCTAGTCATAGGTCATGGCGCC
This sequence comes from Neltuma alba, assembly GCF_004799145.2. Classification (NCBI taxonomy): domain Eukaryota; kingdom Viridiplantae; phylum Streptophyta; class Magnoliopsida; order Fabales; family Fabaceae; genus Neltuma; species Neltuma alba. The sequence goes on from NW_021636358.1 coordinate 621, forward strand.
ATTAATAACTTCTTTTTTCTTTTTTCAAAATGCAATGGTTTTTCCTTTCTTTTTCTTTTTTCCATATTCATTTTTTTAATTTTTAATTTTTGAAAAAAGTTAAAGCATGCCTAACAGTGAGTACTGACATATAATTATTTTGACATTATATATTTATAATATTATATTAGCATTTTTTTATTTATGGATTTTTCAAAATAGCTTTTAATATTTGTATTGACAATAGATTTAGAAATAAAATAAGGCGTTCATATCTTTAGCATATCAAGGGTAACAAATTGTAAAAAAGAATTAACAAATTGCTAGAATAACTTCCAAGTGCATGAACAATAAATTCTGAAATAAAATATATACAAGCACATTTTTTTATAATATCATGTTAACATATTTTTTATTTATGTAGCATTCTAATTATTTTTTAATATTAAATAAAATTTAAATCTGTTTACTTATATCAATTAAGGCAATTGAGATTGAATTGAGGTTACGCCTTCCTGTCAGGGGCAGCGGGTGAGTGGCGCGTGGGGAGGGCGTGGCCCCTAGGCTTATTTACACTTGGAAGATTGGGAACTTCAGTGTATTTTGGACAGTACTTTTTGGCACTTTTTGTGGTCCTGTGGGAGCACTTCTTTTTTTCCTCTACTTTTTTGTTAATAATAATATTACTCCAATCAATTTTTATCATAAACAGTTATAATCCAGCTATAAATAAATAAAAAATGTATTTTTTAAATAAAGGTCCTCATTTATTTTATAACGATACTTAATAAATTGACTAATGACTTATTAATTGATTTGTAACTAATTTATTAATGACAGTATAACAAAGTTTAATAAATTAGTTAAATAAAAATATTTTTGCTTAAATAAAAGGTACTTATTTCTCATAAACAGAATGATTAAGCACCCAAAATTTTCTAATAAAAAGCACTTGTGAAGTGCATAGTCCCAAAAAATCGCAGGGCTAAAATCTAGTTTTCAAAAAAAGGAAAGAAAAAAAAACCGAAATGTACACTAAATGGAATGTGGCGGGGGAGGAGTTGGAACAGCATTATCCAGAGGAATGGGATATGGTGCAAAGGTGGCAGCAGGATAGTGGAGGAGGAAACGATTTCTACTGGCTTACGGGGATCAGATAATTCGCTAAATAATCGCCAATTTTTAGCTCACTCAAAGCCTCTCGATCTTCATTCCTGTCCTTTTCCTTCTATTAATTTTTCTGCCTCGCTTTGGAAAGATTTCAATTCTCGTTCTAAGATACCCAGAGAGGGAGAAGTCATTCATGGCCACCTGCAACATGGCATCGGCTGCTTCCGGATTCGTGTTGGCGCCTTCTGTTGTTGGAGGCAGCTCAACTTCTGCCTCCAGGAGCTCTATGGTGGCATTCTCTTCAAAGAACAACCACTCGAGGCTGGTGGTTAGGGCTGCCGATGAGGCTGCGGCGGCGGCGCCCTCCTCCTCCTGCCCCCGATGCTCCTGCGGCGGAAGCGGAAGCTCCCAAACCCAAGCCGCCACCTATTGGCCCCAAGAGAGGAGCTAAGGTTTGTTCTTTTCTTTTCAGTTCTTCCTTTTTTATTTAATTTAGAGACTGTGTCCTGAGTTAGATCATTATTGATTAGACTGTTTAAATAACTCGGTTTACAATATTAGATTATGAAATTAGAGGGATTTGAATCTGCCACGTCTGAGCCAAGCCTTTGTAATTTGATAGACCACTTTATGTAGGCAATTTATCCTTTTGTAGTTGTAATATGCTCACATACAACGGCAGTGTGAGAGAATAGACAGAGGAAGACATCCGCACGGCGAAGGCAAGTTTTGTATGCTATGCAGTTTAAGCTTAATTTCATTGGCAGCCTAGTTATAGTACACAGACTTGAAAAGTGAATCTCTTTTTATGCTTAGTATTTGTCAGTTAGACACTTATAATTGAACTAGTAAAAAGTTGAAATTAGTGTATGGAGCAACATAGTGGGGAAAAATCAACTCTTTATTTTCACTCTCATCATTATGAGGGAAATTAGTTTATGTTATTGGTAGCCTCACAAGGAAAAAGGAATTACATACAAACATTCCAAATTCTAGTGTGTTGCTGTGTCTGTTTCAATATTCATGTTTCTTATCTGTGAAATATAAAGTGGAACTTGAAATGTTGTGAACGAAGAGGATCATCTAACATATGTTTAATTTGATGGTCGTAAAATACGATTGACAGGTTAAGATTCTTAGGAAGGAATCCTACTGGTACAAGGGCGTTGGTTCTGTTGTTGCTGTTGATCAGGTGAGATTTCTAGCACAGTGTGTGTGTGTGTGTGTGTGTGGGGAACATGATTCCGCGGAAACCAAAGTTAATTGTGTTTGGCTTGATATTTGTGTGTTGTGTAGGACCCCAAGACTCGCTACCCAGTCGTGGTCCGATTCAACAAAGTTAACTATGCCAATGTATCCACAAACAACTACGCCCTGGATGAGATTGAGGAAGTCAAATGAGTGAATAGTCGTCCAATGTAATTGTAATTTTAAAGATGCTTGTAGCTCGAGGATTTTCTTGTCACAAAGATGAATCTGTATTGTATTTTCTCTCTCAAATTCATCGTTTTAGCTCCCTATGCCAGTTCCGTGTGCAATTGCTCATAAATTACTCAGCTTTTCCATTGGAAGCAGTGATCAGTAACACTTACAATGCGACCATCCTGAGGCCAGAGAAGTAGGAATGAATATGCCAACCGAGTAATGGCCTTAAAACAATTGACATGACTAGAAATTAAAAGCGGGAGTCCTTTTTAACATAATGCCTCGAGTTGAGTTCATGTACTTAGTAAATAAAACATGATAAAAGCAAAGATCATTCAGAAAAAAATTTGCCCATATCCATGAACGCTCAATGAAGTTCCAATGGGAGGCTACCGCGAGAAGATAGACACACGTTTGTACAACATAACTGAGTATGGTCAGCTCTCCTGATGTTGTTATGCATTTAAGCATGACCTTGGATTCAATTCATAAGAAGATTACATTAAAGACTCGATGAGGAGTAGTGGATTTTCCACTTTAAGAAGATGCCTAACGGGAAAAAATTACGAGAGATCAACTTTAACACTATTTCTTCTAAAGAACTCTCCCATCCATGCCATCTAGTAAGCCAGACCAAATTCCCTTTGCTGGTGGTAATTGCGCAACCAAAGCTTTCCATGGAGGATACCCAACCCCGCTTCCTCGTACTCGGCCATCTAGCCGCAGAGATAGATACCTGTTAAATGTAAGAAATAACCATAGCATCAAATCAACTGCAATGTTCATGATAACGAATCCCAAGATATGACTTTATATACCAGGTGCTGCCTCCTTCCAGTTACAATATAACTTCACAGTGACTGCCAAGTTTTATTTCTAGGTTTTAGCAGAAAAGTAAGATGCCACTAACTCCTTACATACCAAGACATGGAGAATAATAATAATACTTACACTGGAGACTCAGAGGATACACCTGCCAACTTCTTTTGTTCTTCCAACCACCTATTGAGATTATGAGGCAAAGAAATTATGATGTCAAAGAAATTGTATCACATTTATTTTTGGTAAAATGAATCGCATATTCATTTATTTTCATGATTAACATACTCGAACCACTCAGTGATGAAAACGGGAGCAAGCTGCCAGAGCCTCTTCCTTTTGGTGGTGACCTGCTTCTGCTCCTCACTCTCATCAAACTTCAAAGAAGGTGAATCCCATCGGTCACCAAGGGCACAACAAGTACCCCTCTCTCTAGGAGGCTTTCTGTGAAAGGCTCACTACTGTTAAAGGACTCCGTTATGAATGATGCTGGGCCTGCACATATTACCAGACGGGCAATCCCTCTCAATGTGCTGACCGGAATGGTCTTCTTCTCATTCACTCGGAGCTTAAGATTTGATAGGCTTTCTTCTCTCGAGAGTCGAGACAGCTGTGCATTTTTTGCCTTGTTCTCTCTGTAGTACAAGAAAGCAAATATAGACACCGCTCCGAGGTCAATGGCGAGGTCTTTCAGAATCACTGGAACTTCAGGTGCTCTTGATGGATTACCCAGTGCACCGATAAGTTGTGTGATTGTTATCAATCCCCCTAGAGATGCGCTTGCAACAAAAGCTATATAAAAGAACATCCTAACTGACCGAAAGGGAGACAGAACTTCACTCCTTATCCTGGCTGTAGAGCTGAAGAATAAATACGATTAATGATGAAGCATCACTGGCAAACAGAACCTGATGATTGAAGCATCGCGTAAAAATGAAAATCCATATGAAAAAGAAACTCAATGTGAACTAGACAAAAGCCTAAAAGCAGGCAGAACAAAAATTAAAAAGAAAAGACTCATTTCATCATTTTACTTGTCATATTAGCAAGTACACACAAAGATGTCTCATTTGACATTCGACGCTCTAGGGGTCGCATCAAGAAGAAAATTGCATACTAATGTTCATAGAGCCAGCTAATGGTAATGTAAGCACTATATATTTAAGCATAAGTCGAAAATACTCCATTTTCAAACTGAAGTAGCTTAAAACCAATGCATTGCCAGAAAAATTCGTTGTTTGATTGCTAGCTGATCATTCGAACCAGGAACTAAGCATTAGGAGCATTAGGCACAAATTAAAGTATCAATTCAACTAACCAATGTTCCAGCTGATGCCCACAACACAAAAAAAAACAAACATCAGTAAAACCCGAAGAGGTCATTGCTGGTAAAAATAGGACTACGGGAGAGAAAGATGGAACGTCACCTAACGTCAGAGGAAGGAGACGGTTTATTTGCGGAAGAAAAAGAGACAACAGTAAGAACGGAAGCTCTACTTCGCGCTCTTATCCTTCGCTGAAGGCGAACCCTGGCGCGTATAGAAGAGTAGAGAGGCTCTCCATACCGATGGCCACAGTGCAAAAAATTACTAGATCGATTAATGAGACAGTTAGGTGGTGTTTGAAGATTGAAGCAGAGAGTGGATGAATTGTGAGTTGCAGAAGCCATGGTGGCTAGCAGAGCAGGTTTGGAGGAAGAGGAATTGCCATTTCAATGCGTGGCTGCGAACCATGGGGTTATTGTAACTCCATCATTGTGAGGTACCCCATCTGGTTATCTTGGATGATGCTAAAATCGCCACGCTTCCGCTTGGCCGTTACCCGACCCGCCACTCGAAATAATGTGATTATTCTTTAATGCGATTTTTATAGCATTTTAATTAGTTTCTTTTATACATAACATATTCATATGCATTAATATTGGGCTAAATTTTAATTTTCATAAACAGAATCTAAAATAACAGTTATAATTCTAGACAAAAAATAATATTACTTTTTTGCCAGCAATAATAAAATATTAAATAATAATAGAATCAACTTTAGAATTAGACCTTTTTTTTAAAACTAAGTTATTTAATTTAATTAAGCAAATTTACGAATTCCTTTGTGTTGAATAATTTTTATTTTTTAAGCCAATTGAATAGTTTTTGTTAATGGTACTTAAAAAAAAAAATTGATTTAAACGTGAGTGAAGTGAATGAATCCATACACCAACCCTCAGATGATCCCATCATTAAACGCTAGAGAGCAACCTTTGCTATTTCCTTCCCATCTTCTTCCCTTCTCTTTTCTTTTTTATAATTATAAGATCAATATTTAAATGGTTTAGATTTATTTTTTATAAAATTATTATCATAATGTTCAATTATAAATTAAAAATAATTAATTAAATGTAAATGGCTAAACTTTGATATGAGTAATATAATACTACAATAAAAAAATATTTTGTACAAAATCAAATCTGAACTGTTCAAATATTGATTTTTTAACTAGAGGAGAAAAAAGGATGGGAAGGAAATATGAGAGGCTCTTCTCTAAATCAAACACAAGAAACACAAACAGCAAAATTCTATCAAAAAACTGTACAATTAATCATAATAATATAAAAATAATAATAAATAAGAGACAAAATGTACGACGGTTTACCTCCACCAACCAAGTCTTTAGAGTATTTCGGAAGGAACAAGTCCTTCTTCTTCTTTTTTTCTTTTTTTTTTTGGCCAAGGAATAAGTCCTTCTTGAGAAGACTGCCCTCTCCCATTCTAATGGTGATTAATATACTAATTAATGTCATGTAATTACGTGGTTTAATGATCGAGCACGTAGCAACCAGCCCTCGGGCCAAAATTAAAAACGTTTCACTCTCCGATACCCCCTGAAAATCAAGCAGCCAGCATGCAAATTCATCAATTCCCAGGTCCCACGGGAAAAACGATTCATTCATATATATATATATATAAAAACCCGCCAATCCTTCAAAGCAAGAGTCATTCGCAAATCAGATGGCAAAGATAAGAGCGAATTCCCAGTCTATTATCATCAATCTTGTAGCAGTAGTAACATTGGTACGGGCACCAGGCGCAATAGCCATGGCAAGTGATGGTTCAAATGCTTTGCCGGTGAAAGACAATATATTTCCAGAGTTCATAAAGTGGCACGTGTACATAGTGAATGGTCTGAGCAACAACCAGAACTTGTTCACCAGATGCAAATCCCAAGAGGATGATCTGGGGACCCACAATCTGTCTGGGGGGTCCAATCTGACGTGGAGTTTCAGGACGGAGTTCTCCCACTCCACTTTATTCTGGTGCCACCTTAGAACAGACACAGGTGTTTCTGCTGAGTTTGAGGTTTTCTGGTACGATGACCGTCTCTTCCGGAAGTGTCAATGGAAGAACTGCATCTGGGTCGCTAAAGATCAGGGGATTTACCTCACGGATTTGTCTCAGAACCGTGATGAATTACGTTATACCTGGGAGGGACATTGAGGAATCTCAAAATTCTAAGTTGTTCAGTGAACCAGGGTGAAGATTTCTAGTTAAGCATGTAACGTTAGGAATAATAAACTTGTCTAGTTTATATGATTGTATAGGTCACTTCACTTCATTAGATAGCCTCTGTGTAGACTGCTCTATGTAATAACTAGATTTATTGCCACCTTTTCTTTTCTGGCAAATCTCTCCTGCCTTAATCGTTAGATTTTATTATCGTCTCTTATCAGCTTTAATTTCTGTTTTATCATTTGGGTATTATTTGTTCTCTAATCCTTATTGTTTGTCTTCGCTTGCACGTTAATATTATTGATATATATATAGTTGGCACAAAAAAAAAGGATATATACATAAATATATAAAGATTCAAACTTTATAAATTCTTTTTTTTTAAAAAATTAAAAGTGTAAAAATTATAATAATTATCATGCTCTTTCCTTGCTGTTTCCCGTCTGACTAGACGGCAGACTTGAAAGGAACTTCGATTCGCTCGTTGGTCAAAAAGTACGAAATGTCTAGTTGCCAACCTTGAAGGCCACGATAATAAGGCCAAAATAAATTCAGCCTTCTTTTTTGCAGTTTTCCAGCCACTCAGTTGTATATTAGAATTCTCAAAGGCTCAGCTGAATATAGGCAGGAGAAATCTCAAGACGATGGATGAAGTGAAGCTGTTTGGAGCTTGGCCAAGTCCTTATGTTTACAGGATCATATGGGCTCTACAACTGAAGGGGGTAAAGTATGAATATGTGGAGGAGGATTTAGCCAACAAAAGCGATTTGCTGATGAAGTATAACCCAATTCACAAAAAGGTCCCAGTTCTGGTTCACCGGGCAAGCCAATCTCAGAATCTATTGTTATTTTGGAGTATATAGAGGAAACATGGCCTCAACCACCCCTGCTTCCACAGGACCCTTATGACAGAGCCATGGCTAGATTCTGGATCAAGTCTGCAGAAGAAAAGGTAAGTTCCACAATCCATAGGTGAAGCTTGAAACCTCCAGACTTATCCCTTCCTCTTAAAATGTGCGATCAATGACACAAAGCTTTGTGATTGCAGAGCTCCGCATTCGTGTCATTCTATGTGGCTCAAGGAGAAGAGTTTGAGAAAGCAGCAAAAGAAGCCAAACAAGCATTGAAGATATTAGAGGAACAAGCCATTGGGGAGAGTAAATATTTTGCTGGCAATGAGATTGGATTAATAGATCTAGTCATAGGATGGATAGCTCTGTCATTTGGAGAAATTGAGGAAGCTGTTGGTGTTAAAGTGATGAATGCCCGCGATTTCCCTCGTTTGCTTGCATGGATTCAGAACTTCAGAGCGCACCCAGCAATCAAAGCAAGCCTTCCAAACCATGATGAATTGCTTGCTTATTACAAGCAAAAGAGGGAAATCATTCTTGCATCCAAAACAGCATAAGTAACAGTGATTTGTGATCATATAATTTATCTTGAATGTCTTATGATGTGCACATACTACTTTTTCTAGCTAGAAACACATTACACATGTGTGATTCTCTCTATGTGTGGTCAGTAGTAATAAAAGAAGCAGCTATGTATAACATGAATAAGAAAACTACAATTACATGTTAACCAATTTTATGCAGTCAGAGGAATCAAAGTTTAGCAATTATCTGGTAACAACTTTTATATTTTCCCCCTTTCATATTTGCCGGTGTTAATTTCATAACAAAGAAGCAAAAGAAAACACCACGCTGATGAGCATCAACATAGGAATTAAAGATAAAGACTGAGAAGGACCAATGCCCCCAGCTAAAGAAGAGGAATATATATTTATTCGGTTAGAAGTTTTCTACCGCAAGCAACCCTTTAGCTGCAAAACCTTAATTTGGGGAGTATAGGCTATCAGTATTCAAAAATAAATTTCAAGTTTCAACTAAAGTATATGACAGACATTGGGGGGGGGGGGGTTGTACCAAATAGGCCAACAAAAAAGAGATTAGTACTGGATCAGAATCCGCTTCCGTGCACAGGCTTAGCTCTCTTTTTTAGCATTAGCTTCTGACAGCAAAGGTTCAAGTTCTCCTTTACGGTACAACTTCACTGTATCTGCACACAAAATGCTAAATATTGGAAACTAAAAATGACAAAAATTATCTAAGTTAATCTATGAAGACAAGCAGTTTTAGGCACTTTGATACAGATGCAGTATTAGCCCATGGGCATATAATTAAACCAAATAATTGGTGCCATCATTTTGGAAATCTCGTCCCATGTCCCTAATTCGCACTTCCCTTTTTAATTCTTGGGGTAGAGGGGTTCCCATGCCAACCTAAACTAAATTACTAGAAAAGGAAAATTGATTGATGTTTTGAACTGAAGAGACATTCTCTAAAATAATACTGATATACCTGTACAGCCGCCGATATGTTTGCCACCTGCAATGGACAAGAGTACCACTTTTAAGTTCAAGTCATATCAGTTGTTCTACCCAAATAAAAACATCTAAAGTAGATCTGTGATTTGTAATGTAACCTGCTCTCATTTGCTCGAGAAATCAAGGACGATAATACTTCAATTTAAGCATTCAATAACTCATTCAAGGCACATACAGAATTAAACTAGTCTATAATTCTGACTTTGTTACGACTGTAAGGTTTATTTATCAGGGGCAGAATGGGACATCTCTTTTTCTAATATCCCTGTAGATTTTTGTTCAGGAATGTAAATTGCTGTATGTGTATTTTTGTGTCAGATTATTTTGCCTTTCACTATTTCTGTGATTAGCTTTCTGTTGGCACTCTGATTTATCTTACTGCACTAAGTATCAGTTTCTCAGTTGAACAGATATCCCCTTTTCTCTCTTCTTCTTTTGGCAAAAAACACCTAAAGTCTCAAGTTTTTGGGGAAAAATATAGACTCTTAGTTTCATAAGTACTTTTATACTCATCTGGTCCTAAATACAATACCCATTTAGTGTAGAGTCATACGCACATGCAAAAGCCAAATTCATTGTCCTTAGCTTGTAAGTGTGTTTTTCAAAATAACCTGTATGTCATATCATATGGTTTAACAAGCCATGCCCCATCCCTAAAAAGAAAAAACACATTTGCTAGACACAAAATAGAGGAACAGAGAATTCTGCAGAAGTTTTGGAAAGATCTAAAAAAATTTTATAACCTTTTGCCCTTTTTGACCAACAGTGCTTGATAACCTAAAGACATGTCATAATTGACAAATAAAACTAGGAAATGAGACTGGAAGACATCAAAAAGCGGATAACTGTATGCTCTTATATCAGAATATCTAGTATCAATACCTGCCTCCCTGGGTCCAAATCAGAATTAATAGAGAGGAGAGAATAACTTATCAGTTATCACCGCCTCCTTAACTAAAGCTTTGTTTCTTATCAAATTCTAATTACTAATAAACTATCCTAATTACCAATGACACAGGCCAAATCCAAACACTTTCCATCTTTAACAAGCTTCCCAGCAATCTTTCAGAAGGGAGTCTAAACTCTAAAGTGTATGGATTATCAACAGAAAAAGAAATACTGTGTCAGCATCCCAGCCAGGCAGCTACGAAAAGAAACAGCAGATATGATAATGATAATAAAATAAACCTTCATCTAACATACTTTACTGCCTATGCATATTATTAAAGAACAATTATGTAATGAAACAGGTACGCACCAATAAAAACATTCGGTACAGTGTGTTGACCCGTAAGCCTCTCCAATACCTTCTGCAATTGTGGCCCTTGCGGACCTAGATATATACAAAATACAAAGACAAATGAACAGGTTATAGAGCAAACTTCATGAAGCACACAATAAAAGCGGTGCCTATCAAAGTATGTCACATGGAGTGATTTTCCCCCTTATGTTCTTTTGACAAGGAACATTGAGGAAGGAGACAATGATGAGTTAAGGACATGCTTCTATTGCAGTCGAACATGTATGGCAGGCATATGCATGCAGAAGGGTGAAAAACAGTTCACTTATAATTGATGAAGGAACATAATAAGGATAGTAGGGGGGAAATATTAAGAGTTGCTGCAATATTTTTGCCATTCATCCATGCAAATAGTGTTCAAATAGTTTCTGTTTCCTGATGTCAATAGAAACCTGAGTTTAGTATGCAATTCATGAATGAAATCACAATAATATTGCGTATCGACCATGTAATTTATTTTATAATTTGATCAAGGTTCTGATACGCTTAGTCCATAAGCATTACTTAATCAGCACCAAGTCTTAATATTTAAAACAATGGTATGTAAACATCTAATTATCATTAAGAAGTTGTTGTTTGTGTGTCTGTGAGACTGCCAAAAATTAAGAAGTTTAGAACATCTCATATACAAGGAAGCCTAAAGGTACATGTTATCGGTAAGTATGAAAAAGGAATCGGCTGTCCATTTTCTTAAGAACCTCATGGACAGAAAGGCAGGCAGGTCTAAAAATTCGTGGGTTTAAATGTAAGTAAATTCTGGGGTTGCTCACATGCAGGAAAAAGCTCAAATAAGCTAGTTCATCGTCTGACAACCAGTAATGCATGGCCATGAATGTTGAAGACGTTTAGATTGTAAAGAAGCAATTTTTTTTTTTTTTTATTGCTGCAACAATACACTCTGACAATGCACACTTCAGACACTTCTCACTCATGTTCAATCTCATTCATTGCGACTGCCGCCTATCTTTAAATTAATGCAACATTGTCTATACACTCTTGCTGTTCATTTTAATATGAGATGAATAACCCGTGGAAGTGATTAAATGCCTCCATGAGAAAAACCATACAAAACTCGTTACATAAACGCTGCAAAAACTAATCTGAGAATCTTCACGACCATACACTGATGATTCATTATCAATCAGGAAGTGATGAATAAATTACCCATTTCGTCCAATTCAATGACCAATGGCTGCACGCCGAGCTTTTTAAACAGCGATTTCACCTCTGAAGAATACCTTCATACAAATTTTAGCATGAATGAATAAGTCAGGATTTATCAAGTGATTCCAAATGCACAAAAGCGATCGAGGACAAAACAATACTAAATTCAGAAAAATCCAAAACAGATGTCAGATTAAAAAGAGTTGGAACTCACGAGCACCAAGTTTGGAATAAACGACAACCGGGTTCTCATCAATAGTCTTCTTGATGCTCTCTTCAAGTCGAGAACCAAAAGAGGAAGCCATGGCATGAACTGAAACGGCCCTGTATCTTCCCGAGCCATTGCTGCTCAGATTAGTGCTTGTAGAGGTTTTAAGAGTGTGACCCTCTCTGATGGGAACGGAGCAAACGAAGAACTTGGAGATAGAAGATGATAGCCCACGAGTGGAATTGGAAGAAATTGATGATAGAGTGTTGAGACCAGTAATTGGCAATGCCATTATCCTCTTCTTTGATTGAGTCTCGTTTCCACAGATTTGTTGGAGATTTTCCTTGTTTTTTTCCTCCAGGCTTTGATATTTGGTAATGTTATACGACCTATGACCTATCAAATCTCCTCGAAGCTGGGGGGATAATTAGTTTCTGCTGCCTCAAGCCTGAGCTGAAGGGACACTCACTCGTCCAAAGGCCGCAGCTTTACCTGAATTGCTCTGCTTCTTAATACCTAGTTAATTACGAATAACCTAGGCTGTAGCACCGCAATTTTCTGACTTGAAGTTCAAAGCTGAGTAATTAAATTATCAGCCTTGAATTAAAAATAAAACAAAATAGAAAAGCTGGCTCCAGGAGTTTTTTTTTTTTTTTTTTGGGACCAAGGTTGGCCCCAGGAGTTGAGATTTATACTAATTCAGTGAAGCTTCATTTTTTTTTTTTGGTGACATACGCATTTTGATTTTTGCATGAACATGGCCTTGTAGTTAGTTTGAAGATCAACACGTGCTACTCATGGGGTATTTGAATAGAAACTAAACTATAATTTTAAGAGTATTTTATAATTTACGAAGTAAATATGTAGAGGAATTTGTATCGTTTTGTGAAAAAGTGTTTATGAGAAGCACTTTTCAAGGTTGCCAAACATCCCTTCAGTCATCTAACCAGAACAGAAAACAATTTGTTTTTTCCCCTTTTTTTTTACTCTCCTTTTTTCCTCCGTTTCCCCTCTCGTTACAATTGATTATAATTTTAACAATTCATATTTGATCATTTTATATAAAAATATATGAATTTATTTAAATTGTTAAAATTTGATGTGAAAGTTTATAACTAAGGAAAATCTTTTTTAAAAAAACTACTTTATAAAGAAAATCATTATTTGCGTCTCTGGTGGGGCGGCCCAGTAGCCAAAAAAATAGCTTATAGGCATAATAACTGGCTTCCATGGTTCTGTTTATAGAGCAAAGAAAAAAAGTTTTTTTTCTTCTATTTAAAAACCACTTCACTAAATTTTTATTATGAATGTACTATATTATCTTTTATTTATTATAAGGTAGATAATTATTTTTTTTCAAAATTTGTATATATTAAATAGGGGTAAAATTAAAAAAGTTATTATATTTTAATGAAGATTTAATGTAGTTTAAGGTTTTTTTTTACTTGTGTGAAACATGTTAAAAGTGTCTTATAAATAGAATTAGATGAGTAGTTTGTAAATTTGCCACTGTTTAGGACAATTTTTAACAAATCTAACTTATAGGCTAAAAACTAGTTTTTTTAAATATGATTCCAGAAACATCTAAAAGTTACTCAGGACTTATGCAAAAATTAAAAAACATTTTGTCCTTAGGTTTATGTTTTGTTATGCTTTTCTTTACATATTCCTTGTGGTTCCCAATCTTTAGTTGTTATAAAAATAACTTTTAACATAGTTTTTATATTAATTTTTTTTATTTTTAATATTACTTTTTATCTTATATTTACACGAATTGTACGGAGAATATTATTTGGTTCACAAATTTTTCACATTACTATAATTTCTATTCATTAAATATAATTTCTTCCCATTATAATAATTTAAAATTATTATATTATGTAAATTCATATTTTTAATTATTTAATAAAAATGATATTTATTTTGGGTCATTCTACATACTAAACCTACTTATCTAATTATAGTTCAAACAACTTTTCTACTTTACAAACTAATTTTTATAAAAACTAATCCAAACATATATTATATTATCTAATTTCACTTTTATTCAACTTAAGTTTTTTAAAAGTCATATTGAAAACAAGTTTTTTTTTTTTTATTAAATCGAATGGACCCTGATATCAAGATGGGCAACTGGGCATTGTTTTGCTCTGGCTTTTAATTTCCAAATGCAAACTAAAAAATGAGAAGAAGCCCAAGATAGATTCGACGAAGTATTGGGATCTAGAATAAAACCCATTGTCTGGACCCATCTCAATTGGATGGCCTGAAGAATGAATTAATTCCATTGCCCCATGTTTATTTTTTAAATGGGAAGAAAATAAGAATAACTAATAAATTGAATCTAACAGAATGAATTAGTCTCTGACTCTAACAACATAGCAAATTAGGGTTTGAATCTCCATTAATAGAGGTACTAGTGCCCAATAGTACCTCAAACAAGATCATGTCGAAACTAAAAAGCTCTCTTCCACCATTCTTTGTTAAAATTAACCTCACACAAGAATTAAACTTGCTTAAGACATCATGAATCAATAATGAACATATGTATAGTTTAAAATTCACAATGTTTGGCTCTAGAAGCACTGTCTTGCATGTTAGAATAATATCCCTACCTCTCTGGGCATCTTCTTAAAGTAGAACGATCATGAACTTACTTTCATGAACCAAGGAAGCTATCTCAATCATGCATAGCTGGCTGGTTTTGGATTCACTCTGCAACGGAACAACAAGTGCGTACTTAAAATCTCTCTCAGATTCAGGAAGTAGTGTAAGCACAAAAGGATGGGCTGAGCAGCACATCTTGTGTCTACCCAACATGCATGCATGCTCGCTCACGACACACTATCTTTGTTGCTTACAGTCCCCTTATAATAATAAAAGCTGTCTCCTTCCCCCTCTCTTCTCACAGTAAATCAGCTTTCTTTGTTCATATTATCATCTCATACCACTGTTACTAGAAACAGGGCCATGACATACATGGGAATATTATCGGTAATAGAGTTCAGTGGATTCATGTTAACGTTCTTTATTTTGAATCTATTTGTATCGCAATGCCATGATGGTCCTAGCTTAGCTAGTGTTAATCCTAGCCACCCACCAAAACTGAGCAGGGACAAACAGTACTAGAAAAGTACTAAATACTAATATAAGACTATAGTTTCTGACCCCATATATATATATATATATAATGCAGCATTGCGTTCTTGCATCTTGCACACTTGGTGAAGAAACTGCTGTGTTTACCCCATAAAACTGTGTTCTTGGTTTTCGATTCTGGTAGCTAGGTCCACCACCACAAGTCCATTGTCGACATCACCATGTGAAGAGAGAAACAGAGCTCAGAATAAACATGCAGAACTAGCAGTTTGAGGAAGCAAAAGAATAATGGATTGGGCCCCTTGTGGTGAATAAAGGTAGAATAGAGGCCATCTCCCATGTAGTGTCTGTTTTTAACAGTCACTGATGTCTCTCCAATTACAGGAGAATGAGCTAGATGAGAGGAGAAAGATGACAAATTGAAAGAAGATTGAATCAATTTCTCAGTCACTTGAGGTTGAATGCTCAACTTAGTTGGGCCTATCCCAATGGAAAACTATTTTTTTAATCAGCTTTTGAATCACTTCCTATGGGCACCTCATATGGGCTGTTTCAATTTCCTGCTTAAGAATGTAAACAAGGCCTAGCATTACCACGCTAAAAACATGTTTTGTGGGGACAAGTGCTTCTGGATATATTTATGAAATTCTTTTAAAAAAATAAATTATTAATTTTAGTCCTGAGAATGCCTTCATGTTGGTTCATATGATTGAAACAGTTGCTTGGGGGGAAAAATGACTGAAATAGTTAAAAAAGACTATTATACGAAATTGTTTTAAGACTCAAGTACTACCTTGAGTCCTTATGACCAAAGTAATGATTTTGTCTTTTTTTAAAAAGGGGGTCCAATTTTCAATCACACCTCGTTAGCTGCTAAAAAAGGTCATTCATGGTGGCCAGCCCAGTTTGTTTCAAATAAGTTTGGCCGAAAAGAAATCTGACAGAGTTAATGAGAAGTTTGGTTTTGAAGATTCACATGCGGTTAATTCTGTAACATTCTAATCTCTGACTAAATCCGGAGTTGTTCATATCACGAGAGAGGAATAAGACATTGTCATTGGATAATGGAGTACATGCTGAGAATGCAGAGAAGCAGGTTCAAAATTAGGGCCGTATTATTCCTAACCTCTTTGTCTTAGTTACCCTATAACTCTTTAGGTCTTTGATAATCTCCTTAGGGGCAAATATAATAATATGACATGCATTGCATTGGGTCCATTCATTACGTACTTTCCCTTCTTATATTTTTTACTGTTCATTATTGAATTTGATTTTCTTTGACAAGTACTCATTCTGTTCAGAGCTGGTAAAATACAGTTCATTTACCATAGCTACGCCTTCATGACCTATTATTCCAACTGAGCATGGTTTTTGGCCTCACCATCCAACGACCTTTTTCCCCCCAAATTATTATAGATCATAGATTATTTTGGTTTGATGATGAAAGCAACTTATCTTCTTTCAAACATATCAGTAAAAATTTAAATCATACCTGGATATTTTTAAGTTGGGAAGTACAGAATACTCAATCATTTAGTCCAAGGAATCCCCATTAACTAGTTATATTTATATTTCTTAAACAGGCATGGAACCATGCTCAGATAATGATTAGCAGTCTTTAAGTTGCATGAACTAGGTTAAGGTTAGGAATAATACTTTACAGAAATTAATGATTTGACTTTAGCTTTTGGCATGTGCAGAGCAATAGTGATTCTTTGTGACCTTACTATTTTTTTTTTCAAATTTTTTTTGGTGGGTCAAAGCCAAAGATACCATTTTTAAAAAAGGCAATAAAATATTTGCTTTCAAGCCATCTTAGAATTGGCCTCTTGAAGAAAGAGAGAGAAAAGAGAGATGAAAGAGTGTGCGTTATGGAGTTGAGCTGCATTCTGTCTTATGGGTCCTACCCATCTGATGTTTGAGGCTTGTGGGCAAGTTATCTAATCCCAAGCACTTAATTTGTGGGCCATTCCATGATATAACTTCCTCAATCATTTTCAGGATATTCAAGTTTGAAACATCTTACTATATCAATCAAAACTGATCAGAAAATATCAAATTGCACATCACTTAAATGTTTTGAATCTGATACTGGTTTATCAGCAAGTATTCGCTACTGCAGAACTAGAATAACGTGAAAGATCCTGAGTGAGAAGAAATCTGCATCAGTTGATTTTTTTTTTTTTTTTTTGGGTTGGTTGGCTAGCTGGTTCAATTTTGCAGCATGAGATATCCAAGGAGAGTCTGGTTTGAAAAACTGAAACGTTGGAAGCAAGTGGGAAAGGAAGAAAAGGACTTGACAATCTAAAACAAAGCCTCAAAATAGAAAGCACTTAGTTATAACATTATTTTCCTTTCTCTGCATCAAGTTTTTAGGATATCCAAATACTGATCGGCATAACTAAGATGTTGAGCTGCTCACGCATCCGATTCTATAGTTTGGACGACAGAAGCTAATTCTTTGCCTAAAAATGGAAAGTTTACAATGACAAACTACCTTTGAAGCTTGAAACAAAAGGAAAGGGGCACACAGAGAGAGAGAGAGAGAGAGAGATTGGAAATGAACTCGAAACTGTATCGTTCATTTAACTTGATTACAGAAGTATGGTACAAAGGCTGTATAAATCTCAAAAACAAAACAAAACCAAAGAATACAAATAAAAAGCCTCGTCATCCTGGATTTGAAAAATGCCCAAAACACATCAAAACTTGGGCCAGAGGAGAGGGCTCTGTTTCTGTGCTATCTGTTATTGATTTTTTTCCCCTTTCTATGTATTTTTTAATATTTTTTTTAGCGTTTTTACAAAGAAAGTCTTTCTTTTTATCCTTTTGAGGATATTAGAACTGGGAAATGCATCGTCTATGGCAAGCAGTAGGTCGGTGCTGCTTTTGCTTAGTCTCTTGCTTCCAAACTTGGCCTATGTCTTGAGCAATTTTCATGGCATCAGATGAAGCACCAGATAGCCCTCTCCTTGTGAACCCAACTGCATAAAGACCAACACTTCCTTTCCATCCATGTGGGTATGGCCTCTTTGGGAAACCATTCTTTGAGAAAAAATCACCTTCCTGTTCATATCATAGCAATATCGTATCAGTTCACTCCTCCATACCCAAAAAAGCTATTAAGAACAGACAAATAACATCAGTTCAGTTCAGAACTGGCAGTGTTCTGCTTTCTACTAATATAAAAACTGTCAAAAATTGCCTTTCTTTTCAGGAGTTTTGGGAAAAGTTCAAAACAGAGGATATATAAATAGAACATCTTTCTCACCTGAAGCCATGAAGGGACATTGCTGCGATATCCTGTGGCTAGTAGGATTGCATCAATATCGAGCGTTTCGCCATTGACGAGCTCAACTTGGTGCTTGTTAAAGCTCTTGATCCCTGGTACAACCTTTATGTCTCCGGATCTAATCTTCTCCAATGTTCCAATGTCCAAAACAGGGGTCTTCCCCTTGGTGTTTTTCAGCTCCAATGGGCCCGTCGATGGCCGTTTTAGCCCGTATTTCTCAACGTCCCCGAGAACCAACCATGCAAGAATCAGTAGGAGCTTGTCGACGAGCCAGAGAGGTAGCCACTTCAACATCATAACGGCCAGTTCGAACGTTGATTTTCCGAATATCTCTCTGGGTAATACATGAACCTGTATGACAAAAGCAGAGCAAACCCTGTCATTTCTTGTTATTTCAGTGAAACAAGACAGATGCACTCACTTAAGAACTGTACAGGTATTTGATACTTACAGAGCTACGAACAACCATCGAAGGTGACGCATTGTGGTTACAGAGGTCGAGAGAGAGCTCCATGCCGGAATTGCCACACCCCACAACGAGAACTTTCTTTCCCCTGAAACTTTCCCCTGACTTGTAATCACACACATGAATGATTTCACCTTTGAATTCACCCAACCCTTCGATATCAGGCATGACACACTCGGCATTCTCGCCGGTGGCCACCACGAGCCACCGGCAAATATACTCGACCTCAGTTCGAGTAGACCCGACCGTGGAAACGGTCTTGACCCGCCAGAAGCCGCAGGTCTCGTCGTACCTAGCGGATTGAACGCACTCGTTGAATCGTGGGTTGATCTGAAAACGCTTAGCATATGATTCGAGGTAGTCGATGAATTGTCTCTTTGTGGGGTACTCTGGGAAGTCCTCTGGGAATGGAACTTTGGGGAGCTGACAGAACTGCTTAGGAAGGTGAAGCTTGAGTCTGTCGTAGGTTCGCTTCTGCCAGAGAGAGGCTATGCAATCAGCTCGCTCAAGAACCATGAAAGGGACGCCTTGTTCTCTGAGACAAGCCGCCGTGGCTAGGCCGGAGGGGCCTGCTCCGACGATCACAGGGCCGTTCACCCAAATGCAGCGCCGAGAGAACAAGTCTTCATGATCGACTAGGCGAAACAAGTTCTCCATCATTCAGCTCTAATATTGGGTTTGTGGGTAAGCGAAGGATCCCAGAAAGATTGTGTTTTTGATCGTTAGAGAGGGAGGGAGAGAAGTTAGGATTTGAAGTAGAGGATTGGAAGCGGAAGGAATGAAGAGAAAGTGAATGTGGGAGAAGGCTTAAATAGAGGCATTTAGGGATGGCTGAGAGGTGCATGTGGTGTGAGTGCCGAGTTTATGCGCTCCTTTTCTCTCATATTCCTCAAATCATTATTGAAGTCTTTAGTAGCCATTTTATTTCCCCCTTGTATATATATTTTTTAATGAAGAATTATTTCTTTTCAGTACATTTTTGTATCTTTTGTTTCATTATTTTAATAGATTCTTCTGCTTTTAACTTATTTTTAAAATTGCTCCACGATTAGCATCCAATTTGGTTTCATTGTATATTAGCTTTTATCGAGAAACTCAAGTATGATTAACAAATATAAAAAAGAGAAGAAATATCATGCGCAGTTCATTTAATTTAGAATGCAATCAAAATTCCCAATATTTATGGTAGTAGAAGGCTTATTTAATTTATTAGCTCTCTTTTTTTTTTTTTTGGTTCTCTTGCACAAAACAGTAAAGTTAGCACGAAACAAGTTAAAAGTTAGGTGGGGGTTGAGAGTCGTAGGGGGTAGAAATTTGATGCACACACCACCCAACGCAGATATGCGAACTAATAAGTAATAATAATGAATAATGATTGGAAATATATTCTTGTTATATATAAATAATAAAGAGTTGCAAATTAAAATAGCGGATTCGATGTATTCTTTTTTTTTTTTAATGAATATTAGAGGAAGGAAAAACGACCCCCGTGGGCAAATTACAATATAGATTCCCTTTTAGGCCAAGGATCCAATTATGAGCTGTAATATCAGAATTTTTTTTTTTACTACAAATTACAACCTCCCATTTGTAAAGGGATTTTTTATATCATTTTATTATAAGAGCAGCATTGGGGTTGTAATTTGGTTGAATTTACGTGAAGAGATTTGGGAAGAACAATGGATTGGAATGTATGGGATACAGACGTGACGTGGGGGTGAGATTCTGTAGGGTCCAGGTGGTGAGCTGACGTGGCGGGTGCTGACTAGGATTAGCCAAGATGAGACCACGTGGAGTGGGGGACCCACGTTGGCAGTATTGAGGACCTTCGGAGTTCGGACCCGCAACTGCCTGCCCCCTGCCCGGTGCCCATTGCGCCAGCCGGACTTCCACACTACGGTTTTGAGGAATTGGATTTTTTTTAGTGTCTTCAATCAATTTGTCAGTTAGAGAATTAATATGTTTATGTTATTTTTATATTTTAACTCATTTATAACAAACTTAATTTCTTCTTAATTCCTTAAGCACACTGCACATCAAATTTAATTAAGTTTCTACATTAAAGAATATGAATCCAAATTAAAGAAGTTTCATCTAAATAGCAGTATCAGTTCATCACACAAATGTATATATATATATCCATCACGTTACAACAGTAAGATCTGGTTGATTAATTTAAGGGGTGTAATATATACACACGTCCTACACTATCCTTAATGTATAAGTTGTTAATTTGCTAGCTCTCTTTAATTATTGCTCCAAAACCTTAAATGGCAATCAAAAGGAATTTGAGGGAGTATAATATTTTTTTTAAGAAGCGAAAAAGAATCTTACCAAAAAAGATCGAGTTAAGAGCCCCCTTTTAGATATATAATAAGAAAAAGGCAAGAACTCTGAATCATTAAAATATTTAATAATGGCTATAGTATGAGGTTCCTCATCATTAACAAATAAATATTATCAAAAATAATGATTATTATTATATCATTCTTGATCAATAAAAAGCTGAAAGCACACACATCGAACTATGTATATAATCTAACCTTTGGTCCTTAATATAAGAATTAGTTAACTAATTTCAGTAGATTTAAAAAATTAGTTAAACTAGTTATTTGTATTAAACATGTATTATCTTTCTTAAAATATATTTTTTAATCAAGTATATTAGCTAAAACTATTCTTACTATTATGACTGCTTTGACAAAAAAAATAGATAAATATGAAAAAAAATATATTAGGGTCTTATATTTAGAACTAATATAAAAATTAAATCATGGAGCTAGTACTCTCCATGTTTCTTTAGCCAGGACCATTAACTTTTGCACACATGGAAAACCATCGGAACAAGTATGTCTCTTTCAACGGGTAGTAAACAAATGTTGGTTAATACACCGAATCCAACGTGGTATGCCAATGATATAAAGTTGGAGTAAAAGTCATCATGGGATCTTGATTAATAATAATTAAGCTTTTTCTTGCCGAATTCAATAATAAGAATGATAAATAATGAAAGAAGCACCTAACTAAACTAGCTACAGGCCTTAAACTATCAATGTCAAGTCCAGTTAAAGGAGATATACATGCAAGTACAATAATCTTCTTCAAAAGCTAGCTTTTCTTTTCTTTTTTGGTTCTGGGAAATGATATGGCGTGCCCCACTTTGACAAGTGGTTAAAATTTCATGGGAATAAGATCAGAGGGAAGCATGTGCACGAGGCCTCGGAACTCCATAGGAGTCTCTTCTTTTCACGAAAATCTTTTAAGCTACAACCTTGGCCTCACATATTATTTATATAATTGCTTTGGGGAGATCGAATGAGAATGAATTAGTATGCTTCGAAAAGAGAGTGGAAAAAGGAAACTAAACTCCAAATGCTAGAATCCAAAGAGATAGGCATGAAATGAGAGCCATATCGATGTGATATGATCAATAAGGATATGTGTTTGTATTTTCTTATCACTAAGCTTTGCCATACCAGCCTTGCAGTGCTCCACAGCCAGCTTGGGATGGATAGCCTCATTCATTAACTTCACCTTTTCCCTTTTAGGACGTGGTGATCCATTCGATCACTTCAAATATAATACTTTTCGCCCCTCTCTCTCTATTCTTTTTCTCTTTTTTGGTATAACTCATAGTATATATTTTCAGGTTATTTTGGGTTTGAAACTAATCTTTTTTTAGTTGGGAGAATTAAGATTAAAGTCCTCCCAATAAGTACATTTCCTAAAATTCGAACTTGTATTATCCTCCATATAGGATGGAATCGTTTACCAACTCAACTCACAGTTTGTCGGTTTTTTGTTCTCTTCTTTACTTCTTAGTATATATACATACATATATATATAGTTTATACAGCAATACTATAATATAGTCACAAACACCTTCAATCAATCATCATATAGCTAGGGTTTTCTTCAAAAGTTAAATTCCAAGAGCTTTCTGTAGCCGGCGCTGATTTGCTGTACCTATCTAAATAAAAACACCCAATTGATAGAAAACAGAAGAGAACTGCTTATGTGTGTGTGTGTGTTTGTGTGTACGATCATATATACACACACACACACATACATATATATATAAAGTAAGTTATAGCGTAATGAGTGAGAGAGTCATGCGTAAAAGGAAAAAAGTAGGAGAAAAAGGGGGAAATGATTGGGATATTAAGGAGTGGGCTTCTTCGAATATATATGAAGCTCTGTGTGGCTTCACTTAATATTGCTGGAATTATTTCAGTTGCCAGCTTTCTACTATTAGCTAGTAGCAGAAAGCCAACCCCATTGCATATAGGATTATATACACACACACACACACACACACATATTATGGTTGTTGTTGGGTTCCACGTTTTTATAGTTTATTATTATATTTCTATCGATAAATATATATATATATATGCACTGTTTGGTTGCTCGGAAAATTCGTATTATTAGGTGAACGTGGAATCCAAAACGATCACAGGTTATATAGCCTTTGTCTTTTGGGAAAATGTACAGAGCTATATATATGGGAGAGGATGTTCTTTTGGTTTTGATTTGGAGGATATATTTTATGCGTAATGGAACAACTTGCATATATAATTCTTATTTAACTTAAATTGTGAATTCTCAAACAATAATATTAAGAGAATTAGATCAATACTAACGTAACCACCATGCATGAAATATCCTGATAATTAACAAAAACAAAGAAAAGCGAAACAATATAATGATAATGACAGCAAGTAATTAATTAAGGTGCGTAATTAATAAAAAACAACTGATAAGCTGATCACGTCAAGCTAAATCTTAATTAAGCAGCAGTTATCAATAAAAAGTAATAATCCCAGCAGGAGCAACTAATTAATATAATGTTGTCTAAATTTGGCTGGACTTACAGTTACACCAGAACTTTTTTTTTTTTTTAACCTTATTATTTGTGGCTGGAAACTGAAGCATATATCCATCACGTCCATTTCAGTTTTTCACAAATAAGAAAGCGATGAAATAAAATTATTGTTTTTTTAATTCCATATTTCTTCTTGGTCAACTAGCCAAGAAATTAAAATAACTCCTCTCCTTTTATGCGTGTGTCGTCCTTCTTCATGCCTGTACGTGAGCAAAACCATAAATAAATATAATTTTTATTTCATACATTTTTTTTTTTACCAGAAATTTTTATTTCATACATAAACTATAAATCTCACCATTAATGTCATTCTTCATGCCCCATGAGAGCAAGTTCACAGTACGTATTTATATCTATAAACCACTAGAGTGGCATAACATGTTAAAATAATTAATTAACCAGGTTTAGGTAGTATATTTCGTGATTAACCAAGGGCCTAGATAGATTATTGCAAGAGGTTTATATATGCCAAAAATTAATAATATGTCTTGAATTGGGAAATATCTTCCAACCACTTGTAATATTTTAATTAAATAATAATATGTCTTGACTTTGGATAAGATCAATTTAATAATGCAATCTTTTATTTAGTTAAAACTAATTCAGCTAATATTTAACTAAATACTCATTAATTTAATATTATTTAATTACATCAAATTGCAGGATTACATTAAATATTTCTGTCCATCAGGAAAATGGATCTAACATAAAACACACACACACACACTTCGGCTTTTCTTTGTGTGTGAGGAGGTATAAAACAACAGGTGCGTGCCCACAACTTATACACTCATTTGTTATTATCATAATATCTGTTATCATTTAAAAAAAACGCTTAACAGAGACGTGCAAGGCCTTTTTTCTTTTATAATACTCCCTCTGGTTCTAAATATAAGACCCATTTTATAGTGTAATTTATATTACAAAATAAGTCTATATTTAAGACCGGAAGAGTATATAATTTCGAGTATACTGTTTCTAAAACCAATATATTCTCTATATATATGGGCGCGCCCAGATTTTAGACATATATACGTTTATTAAGTTAAAAATGAAAATTGAGCTAAGAATATCGATGAGAACATGACCAGCTAGGCTTAGACTAATATTAGGATCCGTTTGGCAAGAGAAAAAACCTTCTCCAAAAAAATTTTAAATCAAACTTGTTAGAATTTCTTTCTCTCTTCTCCTTCCGTCTCCTCCCCTCTATTTCTCTCATACCAAACATAGAGTTAGTGTTGTGTATACATAAATATATAAATGTTATCAAACCAAAAAGCTAATAGCCACATATTAAAATGCAAGGGCCCGGGGTACGTAGTGTGAGTCACATGGGCGAGCACCTAGCTAGATACTAACAATTATAAGCCTGTGAATAATATATATAATAAAATGATCCCAGAAAATCAAAGAATGCAAAATAAAATCCGATCAAATATCTATGGAGGTCAAGATCAGAACCTTAAAAAGATTTACCAGATCTTCGTTTTCTCATAATAACATCTTTTCTTGTTTTTTATCCCACTTTTCATTCTGGCCACCGTATTAATCAGAGAGACAAATTCTACCAAATTTGGTTTCCACGGAATATTTTCCGGCATGTGTTTGGATTCGCTCTATCTTGGTAAATATATTATTGCCCTCAAAATTAATATTTAGATTGATTCTTCAGTCGCATTTTGTCGTGGCTACGCACCGTGCCTACCAGTAAACCATTTTCAGCTCGTCATATATATATATATATATATATATATTAATTGATTGATCGATATATTTAATGCCTAATCATGTCACGACAAATAATTGATGAAAAGTGGGTCTTCGTTATTTCATTCGTTAATTCTTGTTCTTTTTGTAGTGGCCGTGGGTTCAAACAAAAAATAAAATATTTTACATATATCATAACTAATTGTGTACAATAGGTATATCTTTGATCACATATTTATTAATACTTAGATGCTATATATAGCTCTGCCCACCCCCACCAAAAAATAAACAATAAAATAAAATAAAATAAAGCTCCTTCTCTCTACACACACATATGTCGAGTCTATAAATATATTAAATAGGATATTGCTTTCATGATGACTACAGCTAACAGATCCATATACTTTAGTTAAAAATTTGACGCGCAATGTTAGCATATATAAGAAATAAAATTTTAATTCCAATGAAATGTTCTGTGTCAAATTTGGTTGGTTTGAGAATCAATTAATGGAGTGATTAGTTTTGCTCCTTATTGAATTAAAACTTTAACAAATCATATATATGCTGCAAATTGCAAATTAATCAGGTGAATAGTTGTGTGTGATATAGAAACTGAAGGGGGGAAAAACATGGACCAACGTGGACCCCGGCCATTAGCGATCATATATGCAGCATTGCTTCATCGACCAGTTAATTTGATGGTCTTTCTATATGGTCTTATTCAGGAGTGCCTGAAGTTTGAACATTAAATTTATTTTTATTGATTTTGTTCTTAATTATTATTTTTTATTTTTTCTCCTCATCTTTTTCTTATATATACTTCATTCTCTTTCATCATTTATCTTATTATTAGTATTTCTCTAATTCCCTCTCTTATTTATTTTCTCATTAAATAATGACATAATTTTAAGAAAAACATGTTTAATTTTTACATATTTATTACTTTTAATTAATTTAACAGTTTTCTTAAATCATGTAATTTGATTATATAATAAAAAGTAGCTGAGGGAGTATAATAGTATATGCGTGGGTGTCTATATATTATACACATTCCCTGGGAATTAGTTATGGTTTACTAGATTTAGAGTACACAGCTCCCAATGAGCTATGTTAGGTTGAAACTGTGACCACTTAATAAAGTTTGAATTTGAAAAAATATAAATATATATATATAATCATATGTTATGAGGGGCACTGTACCTGGCGCAACCAAAGCGTCGCATGTGGCAGGGCAGACCATCCCTTTCTTTCGACTTCACAAAATTCCACTTTCTGAATAAAAGTTAATTAATTAGTATATTATATATTAATTACACATATTATTGGGGTTCAAATTAAAAATTGCAACTTCTCTTCAACCTAGGTTCCGCCCCCAAACACTCTTCTTATTACAAAGACTCCATGTTATATATGTTCCTCACTGATATTTCTGATTATCGATTACTTCTTTTGTTTTTAAATGTTTTGAGCTCCACAGGCAGCGTGCATGGCGGTGACCTGTTAATCAGACTGCTTTTGTAATCATCAATTAATTATTAAAATTAATCATCCATGTTTACCAGTAGGTCATACTCTTAATTACATACCCAAAATAGAGTCATAATTGATTTAGTAATATTAATTAAATATTCTGTTGTTTTTTAAAGATTTTATGATATAATGGATTAAAGGGTTTTTTTTTTTTTGCCCTTCAACTGTTGGCTGAAGAGTGTCTAGCTTGTATCTTAAGCACTAAAATGGGGCAACGATAATAATGCAATATTATCCATTTTTAATAGATCCAGGGGTTGACTGATAGTTGACTCGTTAAATGCTTGGCTGGCCATCCACCTCACTTTTCTCCTCTTCCTCGATCAAAAGGCCGTCCTCTGCGACTTAATTCGACGCCTTCCTCCGGTTTGCTCATTGAGGAGGCAGGTGCAGGGACGATCTGAAGAATCAGCCTTGTAAGCAACGTGACGTGGATCGCCAGCTAAGCATTTACTGGGTCGACTAACGGTCAGCCTCTGGATCCTATTAATAACGGATAATACCGCATCATTCACATATATTACTTCTGATCCTGATATAAAATCTAATTGACTTATTTGTGTTGATTAAAAAAATTTGTTGAGTTAGTTATTTAATTTATAATAATTACGTGTTGTCTTTCTTAAAATACTCTTGATAAGCATGTGTTAGCAAAAACTACTATTTGATTAAACTTTTAACATGTGTAACTAGTATAAGGACTGTTTTGAAAAAAATAAATAAACATAAGAGACAAAATGGATTATAGTTTTATATTTATAATCAAATTGAAAGTCAAAATAACTCTTATATTAAGAACCAAGATAGTATATTGCACTATTTTAGAACTTGCATTAAACATTACTACACTTGATAATAAAGAATCAATTTTTCGGAATTATGCTTTATATTTTATTA
Organism: Neltuma alba; assembly: GCF_004799145.2. NCBI lineage: Eukaryota > Viridiplantae > Streptophyta > Magnoliopsida > Fabales > Fabaceae > Neltuma > Neltuma alba. The sequence continues at coordinate 28,388 of NW_021636358.1, forward strand.
CAAAAGAGAGTAACAACTACTTGTTCAGGACGTGATCAAAGAAGGGGTGCGTGTGTGTGTGTGTAAACATCACCTCCGCCAGTTAAGGGCCGTTTTATCTACTGGTTCATTTGCTCTCCTCGATCGTAGTTGCAGTATCAATGCATTATATATATATATACTCCTCCGGTCCTTATTATAAGACCCAATTTGACTTTTTATTTGGTCCTAATTATAAGACCCAATCCATTTTGTCTCTTATATTTATGCATTTTTTTCCAAGATAATCCTTCTAATAATGATAGTTTTAGCTAATATACTTAATTAGCAAGGATATTTTAGGAATGACAACACTTATTTATTATAAATAACCAACTTAACTTACTTCCTTAATCTCCTCAAATAAGTCAATTGGGTCTTATAATTAGGACCGGAGGAGTATATATATATAGCAGTGTTTGAATCCCGAGAAAATTCCAGAAGAGAGAAGTGGATAGTGTATTAGAATATCTGGGGTGTGTTTGGAGAAGGCAATTAGTTTCCGAACTTCGAAGATGTCTACGTGGGTGCCTTAGAAGCAAGAAGATTCATGCACATTCCACGTAGGCGCGCACAACTGCATATAATTCCTTCGGACTTAACAATTCTCTATACACTGTAAACAACGAAAGTACCATTGTTTTGTTTTTCCGATGAAAATTTAAAGAAACATGTGAAAGAGTTTTGGGGTTTCGCAAGTGGAGGGTATATGTGTGGGTAGCTAGGTAGAATAGGAGGGAAGATGATTTGCATTGCGTTTTGAGGATGGGGATGGAAGAGCACATGGAGAAGCATCGTCCGAGGCCGAGGCTCACTCGTAGGCATATGCAAATTAATAATGCAACAAATATTAACATGGTCGTCTCCTTTGTTATAATTAACTATTCCCTAATAATCTTCCCTTGATCTGCTTTTGTGCCTTGAGATTAGTACTGTTCATTAATCCATGTGCCCCCATTTTCGTTCCCTTGGATCAAAACCATGAACTCTTCCATAAACTGATGCTTTTTTGTCAGATACATTTGACTCAATTGACACTACTAAGCACACGTTCTTTGGAAGTCTTTGCAGTAAGTAATAGTACTTCCAATTCTAATTATAAGATCTTGTTTATAGTTTACAAACAAAGTATTATAATTAGAACTGGAAGTAGTATATACAAACGAAGTCTTATAATTAGAATTGGAGATAGCTAGTATGTTGTTTGCGAGTTCAATCCCCTTAACTATGATGGATGTATGGGTTTTTGTTTTTAGCCGAGGTATGACAAAACTCACCCTAGACAACCTATAGCTAATTGATGGAAATAATTTTGTCCTAGTCTATTACATTTTTTCCAACAATTTCATCCTAATTAAATATAAAACTTTAATATTTTGTTTTTGTCTCGTTTATTTAATATTTCTCATATTGCGCTTATTGAGTTCACAATTTTTTATTCTCTTCTATCTCTCACATTTAATACTTTAATTAAAAGCAGTGATTAAGTATTATTGTTTTTTTAGTTTATTAATTAATTTGCATCTAATAACAAATTGCAGAGAAATGATGATATGATGTGGAAGAAAATTGTTCACTCGCATATGGCACAAGACAAATGCAAAGTCAGAGAGGACAAAATCCTGCTAGTAATATCAACAAAATATATGTAGTACTTGATAATCATAGGTGCATCGGATGCTTTGACTAAATTCATTATCAGAACTAATTAGAAAAAAATTTCAATAAAACGCAGTTCTCTTAAAGAATTACTAAAACGACGTGTTTTGTTGAAAAAAAAATTAAATAATATAAACATTTTATATGTTGATCATATATATGATACTGATTACTACTCTGTGTTAGGAAAGAGGAAAAGTTTTCACAGTCCGAAAATGTGCACGTGGATGTCTCGGGCAAGAGGAGAGGATTCATGCACGGTCCACGTAAACGCATAAACCTACTTTCCAATTACTCTTCCGGTTCTTAATAGAGAACCCAATTCTTGAGTTGTTTTTTGGTTCTATATATAAGACCCATTTCTCATATTTATCAATTTTCTCTAAATCATCCCTATGGATACTCCCTCAACCATAATCAAATAGAAGAAGGAAGAAGGT